>NW_027596308.1:400000-411845 GCF_964194155.1 Cetorhinus maximus
GACAGCGCCGCCCAAACCCACGACCACTACCATCTAGAAAGACAAGGGCAGGAGACACATGGGGAACAACCACCACCTGCAAGTTCCCCTCCGAGCCCCACACACACCATCCCGACTTGGAAATATATCGGCCGTTCCTTCACTGTCGCTGGGTCCAAATCCTGGAACTCCCTCCCTAACAGCACGGTGGATGTACCTACACCACATGGGACTGCAGCGGCTCAAGAAGGCAGCTCACCCCCCACCTTCTCAAGGGGCAATTAGGGATGGGCAATAAATGCTGGGCCCGGCCAGAGACGCCCCTGTCGCTGGGATGAATATAAGAAACTCCAGCCACTGGCAGTTCCATTTCTGAAATCCCTGTGGGAATGCCGGAGCGATGATGTTGTCAATGGGCCTTTGGGTTTGGAGCTGTTTGATCTGACCAGGTACTGAGATAACATCCTTCTCTCAATTGTAGCTGATAGAATATGAGAGTCTCCCCAAGGAGGTGACACGAGCTGCTTATACTCACAGAATCATGGAGATTGTGGAAAACATCAAGAAACAGAAGGAGGAGATCACAAAGGTAGGTTCACCCAGAGGATCCATATTCAACCTGCACCCTATCCCGGGGACAGACTCTCCCGGACCAGCGCAGTCTGTCCAGCCCTGCTGTGTTCAGCTGAGGTCCCTGGGGTAATGGTTGTGGCAAACTGGGCTCTGAATTCAAACTACAGCCCATCAAACACAGCAACAAACCAGGAGGATCCATTCGCTGTGGCTTCACCCCTCTGACCCCATTGTACCCCCCTCTGACCCCCACTGTACCCCCCACTGTACCCCCCTCTGACCCCGCTGTACCCCCCTCTGACCCCGCTGTACCCCCCTCTGACCCCGCTGTACCCCCCCTCTGACCCCGCTGTACCCCCCTCTGACCCCGCTGTACCCCCCTCTGACCCCGCTGTACCCCCCTCTGACCCCGCTGTACCCCCCTCTGACCCCGCTGTACCCCCCTCTGACCCCGCTGTACCCCCCTCTGACCCCGCTGTACCCCCCTCTGACCCCGCTGTACCCCCCTCTGACCCCACTGTACCCCCTCTGACCCCACTGTACCCCCCTCTGACCCCACTGTACCCCCCACTGTACCCCACTCTGACCCCACTGTACCCCCTCTGACCCCACTGTACCCCCCTCTGACCCCACTGTACCCCCCCTCTGACCCCACTGTACCCCCCCTCTGACCCCACCGTACCCCCCCTCTGACCCCACCGTACCCCCCTCTGACCCCACCGTACCCCCCTCTGACCCCACCGTACACCCCTCTGACCCCACCGTACCCCCCTCTGACCCCACCGTACCCCCCTCTGACCCCACCGTACCCCCCTCTGACCCCACTGTACCCCCCTCTGACCCCACTGTACCCCCCTCTGACCCCACTGTACCCCCCTCTGACCCCACTGTACCCCCTCTGACCCCGCTGTACCCCCCTCTGACCCCGCTGTACCCCCCTCTGACCCCGCTGTACCCCCCTCCACCCCCTCTGACCCGCTGTACCCCCCTCTGACCCCGCTGTACCCCCCTCTGACCCCGCTGTACCCCCCTCTGACCCCGCTGTACCCCCTCTGACCCCGCTGTACCCCCCTCTGACCCCGCTGTACCCCCCTCTGACCCCGCTGTACCCCCCTCTGACCCCGCTGTACCCCCCTCTGACCCCGCTGTACCCCCCTCTGACCCCGCTGTACCCCCCTCTGACCCCGCTGTACCCCCCCCTCTGACCCCGCTGTACCCCCCTCTGACCCCGCTGTACCCCCCTCTGACCCCGCTGTACCCCCCTCTGACCCCGCTGTACCCCCCCTCTGACCCCGCTGTACCCCCCTCTGACCCCGCTGTACCCCCCTCTGACCCCGCTGTACCCCCCTCTGACCCCGCTGTACCCCCCTCTGACCCCGCTGTACCCCCCTCCCGCCTGTACCCCCCTCTGACCCCGCTGTACCCCCCCTCTGACCCCGCTGTACCCCCCCTCTGACCCCGCTGTACCCCCCCTCTGACCCCGCTGTACCCCCCTCTGACCCCGCTGTACCCCCCTCTGACCCCGCTGTACCCCCCTCTGACCCCGCTGTACCCCCCTCTGACCCCGCTGTACCCCCCTCTGACCCCGCTGTACCCCCCTCTGACCCCGCTGTACCCCCCTCTGACCCCGCTGTACCCCCCTCTGACCCCGCTGTACCCCCCTCTGACCCCGCTGTACCCCCCTCTGACCCCGCTGTACCCCCCTCTGACCCCGCTGTACCCCCCTCTGACCCCGCTGTACCCCCCTCTGACCCCGCTGCTCCCTCTGACCCCCTGTACCCCCTCTGACCCCGCTGTACCCCCCTCTGACCCCGCTGTACCCCCCTCTGACCCCGCTGTACCCCCCTCTGACCCCGCTGTACCCCCCTCTGACCCCGCTGTACCCCCCTCTGACCCCGCTGTACCCCCCTCTGACCCCGCTGTACCCCCCTCTGACCCCGCTGTACCCCCCTCTGACCCCGCTGTACCCCCCTCTGACCCCGCTGTACCCCCCTCTGACCCCGCTGTACCCCCCTCTGACCCCGCTGTACCCCCCTCTGACCCCGCTGTACCCCCCTCTGACCCCCTGTACCCCCCTCTGACCCCAGCTGTACCCCCCTCTGACCCACTGTACCCCCCTCTGACCCCACTGTACCCCCCTCTGACCCCACTGTACCCCCCTCTGACCCCACTGTACCCCCCTCTGACCCCACTGTACCCCCCTCTGACCCCACTGTACCCCCTCTGACCCCACTGTACCCCCCTCTGACCCCACTGTACCCCCCTCTGACCCCACTGTACCCCCCTCTGACCCCACTGTACCCCCCTCTGACCCCACTGTACCCCCCTCTGACCCCACTGTACCCCCCTCTGACCCCACTGTACCCCCCTCTGACCCCACTGTACCCCCCTCTGACCCCACTGTACCCCCTCTGACCCCACTGTACCCCCTCTGACCCCAGTGTACCCCCCTCTGACCCCACTGTTCCCCCCTCTGACCCCACTGTACCCCCCTCTGACCCCACTGTACCCCCCTCTGTACCCCCCTCTGTACCCCCACTGTACCCCCCTCTGTACCCCCACTGTACCCCCCTCTGACCCCACTGTACCCCCTCTGACCCCACTGTACCCCCCTCTGACCCCACTGTACCCCCCTCTGACCCCACTGTACCCCCCTCTGACCCCACTGTACCCCCCTCTGACCCCACTGTACCCCCCTCTGACCCCACTGTACCCCCTCTGACCCCACTGTACCCCCCTCTGACCCCACTGTACCCCCCTCTGACCCCACTGTACCCCCCTCTGACCCCACTGTACCCCCCTCTTCCCCACTGTACCCCCCTCTGACCCCGCTCTCTTCCCCACACCCCCCTCTGACCCCGCTCTCTTCCCCACCCCCCTCTGACCCCGCTCTCTTCCCCACCCCCCTCTGACCCCGCTCTCTTCCCCACCCCCCTCTGACCCCGCTCTCTTCCCCACCCCCCTCTGACCCCGCTCTCTTCCCCACCCCCCTCTGACCCCGTCTCTTCCCCACCCCCCTCTGACCCCGCTCTCTTCCCCACCCCCCTCTGACCCCGCTCTCTTCCCCACCCCCCTCTGACCCCGCTCTCTTCCCCACCCCCTCTGACCCCGCTCTCTTCCCCACCCCCCTCTGACCCCGCTCTCTTCCCCACCCCCCTCTGACCCCGCTCTCTTCCCCACCCCCCTCTGACCCCGCTCTCTTCCCCACCCCCCTCTGACCCCGCTCTCTTCCCCACCCCCCTCTGACCCCGCTCTCTTCCCACCCCCCTCTGACCCCGCTCTCTTCCCCACCCCCCTCTGACCCCGCTCTCTTCCCCACCCCCCTCTGACCCCGCTCTCTTCCCCACCCCCCTCTGACCCCGCTCTCTTCCCCACCCCCCTCTGACCCCGCTCTCTTCCCCACCCCCCTCTGACCCCGCTCTCTTCCCCACCCCCCTCTGACCCCGCTCTCTTCCCCACCCCCCTCTGACCCCGCTCTCTTCCCCACCCCCCTCTGACCCCGCTCTCTTCCCCACCCCCCTCTGACCCCGCTCTCTTCCCCACCCCCCTCTGACCCCGCTCTCTTCCCCACCCCCCTCTGACCCCGCTCTCTTCCCCACCCCCCTCTGACCCCGCTCTCTTCCCCACCCCCCTCTGACCCCGCTCTCTTCCCCACCCCCCTCTGACCCCGCTCTCTTCCCCACCCCCCTCTGACCCCGCTCTCTTCCCCACCCCCCTCTGACCCCGCTCTCTTCCCCACCCCCCTCTGACCCCGCTCTCTTCCCCACCCCCCTCTGACCCCGCTCTCTTCCCCACCCCCCTCTGACCCCGCTCTCTTCCCCACCCCCCTCTGACCCCCGCTCTCTTCCCCACCCCCCTCTGACCCCGCTCTCTTCCCCACCCCCCTCTGACCCCGCCTCTTCCCCACCCCCCTCTGACCCCGCTCTCTTCCCCACCCCCCTCTGACCCCGCTCTCTTCCCCACCCCCCTCTGACCCCGCTCTCTTCCCCACCCCCCTCTGACCCCGCTCTCTTTTTCCTCCCTCGTTCTCTCTCAACGAACACTCCAGGCTGTTTCTCAGTTTTTCATCGGGATTTTCATCCCGAAGCCTCCTTTCTAACTGAAGGTGCCTCTACCTGGAAATGTTGGAGCCTGGAACCTGTTCCTGGTTGGAAGGGGATCCAGTCGCTCTCTCCGAAGCTGCAGTGATCGAGAGGAACCCTTTCAATCTGGTGCACACTCTCTCCTCAGATCCTCTCGGACACCAAGGAGCTGCAGAAAGAGATTAATAACCTGACTGGGAAACTGGAGAGAACGTTCGCTGTCACAGACGAGCTGGTCTTTAAGGTAGGACCTGCAAACAGTGAGGGAGGAACCAGAGCCACTCGCCTGTCGAAGGGCTTTGGCTGTGTCACTGGTCTGGACAGGACACTGGACTTGGAGCACAGAGAGAGCCAGGGAATACTCGGGCCATCCTTCAGCATCAGAGAACAGGAGGATTAGACCAGTGGCAGGGGGAGGGTCAGGGAGGAGGATCAGTGCGGACGGGGTCTGGGGGAGGGAGAGCGGGGGGGTCTGGGGGAGGGAGAGCGGGGGGGTCTGGGGGAGGGAGAGCGGGGGGGGAATCTGGGGGAGGGAGAGCGCGGGGGGGTCTGGGGGAGGGAGAGAGCGGGGGGGTCTGGGAGAGGGAGAGAGCGGGGGGGTCTGGGAGAGGGGAGAGAGCGGGGTTCTGGGGCTCTGGGGAGAGTGGGGGGGTCTGGGAGAGGGAGAGAGCGGGGTGGTTCTGGGAGAGGGAGAGAGCGGGGGGGTCTGGGGGAGGGGAGAGCGGGGGGGTCTGGGGGAGGGGGAGAGCGGGGGGGTCTGGGGGAGGGAGAGCGGGGGGGGTCTGGGGGAGGGAGAGCGGGGGGGGTCTGGGGGAGGGAGAGCGGGGGGTCTGGGGGAGGGAGAGAGCAGGGGGGTCTGGGAGAGGGAGAGAGCTGGGGGGTCTGGGAGAGGGAGAGAGCTGGGGGGTCTGGGGGAGGGAGAGAGCTGGGGGGTCTGGGGGAGGGAGAGAGCTGGGGGGTCTGGGGGAGGGAGAGAGCTGGGGGGTCTGGGGGAGGGAGAGAGCTGGGGGGTCTGGGGGAGGGAGAGAGCTGGGGGGGTCTGGGAGAGGGAGAGAGCGGGGGGGTCTGGGGGAGGGAGAGAGTGGGGGGGTCTGGGGGAGGGGGAGAGTGGGGGGATCTGGGGGAGGGGGAGAGCGGGGGGATCTGGGGGAGGGGGAGCGCGCGGGGGGGTCTGGGGGAGGGAGAGCGGGGGGGTCTGGGGGAGGGAGAGAGCGGCAGGGTCTGGGGGAGGGCGAGCGGCAGGGTCTGGGGGAGAGTGGGACAGGAGGGGTGGGGAGTGGGACAGGGAGTGTGCCCTCTGTGTGTTGCCTCTCCCTCGGTTTGTGTTATGAGGGAGAGGCGGTGACTGTGCGGGGAGAGGCGGTGACTGCAGGGAGAGGCGGTGACTGTGCGGGGAGAGGCGGTGACTGTGCGGGGCGGGACGGTGACTGTGCAGGGAGAGGCGGTGACTGTGCGGGGCGGGGCGGTGACTGTGCTGGGGAGAGGCGGTGACTGTGCGGGGCGGGGCGGTGACTGTGCTGGGGAGAGGCGGTGACTGTGCGGGGCGGGGCGGTGACTGTGCGGGGCGGGGCGGTGACTGTGCGGGGCGGGGCGGTGACTGTGCGGGGCGGGGCGGTGACTGTGCGGGGCGGGGCGGTGACTGTGCGGGGCAGGGCGGTGACTGTGCTGGGGAGAGGCGGTGACTGTGCGGGGACAGGCAGTGACTGTGTTGCTGTTTTTTTATTCCAGGATGCGAAGCGAGATGAAGCCGTTCGGAAAGCGTATAAATACCTGGCAGCTCTGCACGAGGTACAGTCAAATCTCTCAACACCCAATAAAATCCCAGACATTGGAGCAGAGTGACTCCCCCGAATCTCCGCAAATCCCCGCGAATCTCTGCAAAATCTCCGCAAATCCCCGCGAATCTCCGCAAATCCCCGCGAATCTCCACAAAATCCCCGCGAATCTCCCCTAATCTCTGCTCGGACAGTATCGGTGCCCAGAGACGCAGAGCCGATGTTTCTGGTCAATGAGCTTTTCCCGGGGCTCTGATGGAAGGTCATCGACCCAGAACATTAACTCTCTCTCACCCACCACAGCTGCTGCCTGACCTGCTGAGCATTTTCTGATTTTATTTCCCATTTCCAGCCCATAAAATATAATTAATTTCTGTACAGCGTTCATCTCACCCACTGTCCCACCTCCCAACAGTAGTATGTGCGAATCAGTCTGTAATGTGGGGGTGGGGTCAGTCCTGTAATGGGAGGTGACTGTGTGTTTGGGTTGGCGGGGGGGGACAGAAGTCTGTCCTGTAATGGGTTTTTTAAAGGAACCATTGGACTGACCACGACTACAATGAATGTAAACTCTCTTTAACATTACAATGGCTGCACTCGCAGCTCCTGCTGAACTAATTTTGACCTGTTTCTTTGTAGAATTGCAGTCACCTGATTCAGACCATCGAGGACACTGGTACGATCATGAGGGAAGTCCGAGACTTGGAGGAGCTGGTGAGGAGCAGTGTGTGTGTGTGGGGGGGAATTTCTCACCCTGACTCGTGTTTGGCAGATCTGAGGGAGTATGTTGAGGATGTAACTAGTGGAATAGATGAGGGGGAACCCGTGGATGTGGTGTATTTGGATTTTCAGAAAGCGTTTGATAAAGTCTCGCACTAAAAATGGGAGCAGATGGGAGTGGGGGTAACATACTGGTGTAGACTGACAGAAAACAGAGTGTAGGATTGAACAGGTTGTGACTAGTGGAGAATGGTGAGGGTCAGTGCTTGGGTTCCAGCTGTTCACTGTCCAGATCAATGGTTTGGATGTAGGGACCAAATATCTAACGTTGCTGATGACATAAAACTAGGTGGAGATGAGGATTGTGAGGAGATTGCAGAGAGGTTTCGAGGGGATTTGGACAGGCTAAGTCAGTGAGCAAGAACATGGCAGGTGGAATATAACATGGAAAAATGTGAAGTCATCCGCTTCAGTAGGACAAACAGAAATGCAGAGTGTTTCTTAAACGGAGAGAGACTGGGAAGTGTCGATGTGCAAAGGGACCTGGGTGTCCTTGTCCATAAGTCACTGATAGACCACGTGCAGGTGCCGCAGGGAATGAGGGAGCTAATGGTATGTTGGCCTTTATTGCAAGAGGGTTTGTGTACAGGGGTTAAAGTCTTGCTGTGGTTGTACAGAGCCCTTGGTGAGAGCTCGCCTGGAGTATTGTGGACAGTTATTAGCCTCCTTATCTAAGGAAGGAAGTACTTGCTGTAAAGGGAAGTGTGATGAAGGCTGACCAGACTGATTCCTGGGATGGTGGGATTGTCCTATGCAGAGGGATTGGGGAAACTGGGCCTGAATTCTCTAGCGTTTCGAAGAATGAGAGGTGATCTGGTTGAAACCTACAAAATACTTACAGGGCTCGACAGGGTAGGTGCAGGGAGGATATTTCCCCCTGGCTTGGGAAGGTGGTGGGGTCTAGAACCAGGGGACACAGTCTCAGAGTAAAGGGCCGGCCATTGAGGACTGGGATAAGGGGGAATTTCTTCACTCAGGGTTGGTGAATCTTTGGAATTCTCTACCCCAGAGGGCTGTGGAGGATCAGTCATTGAGTATGTTGAAAGCAGAGATTCTAGATGTTCAAGCTTTGGAGGGATATAAGGATAGTGAGGGGAAAATGCGCTAGAAGATCAGCCATGATCTTATTGAACGATGGAGCGGGTTCAAAGGGCAGGCTGGCCTACTCCTGCCTCTATCCTCCGCTCAAGGAGGTGCCCGTGATGCTTGGTCTGTCCTTTGTAGTTTTGTCTGTCCACGCCTGAATACAATAAGTTCTCTAGATAAAGTTAGCTTTGAATTTGCACTCTGAAATTCCCCGTGTGCTCCGACACTGTCCACGGGGAGGTATCAGCTGTGGCTCAGTTCATAGCACCCTCGCCTTTGAATCAGAAGGTTGTGGGTTCATGTCCCACTCCCGGAAACCAAGAACTGTGAATGTACTCGAAAGAGTTACATGCGATCTGTTGATAACTCGAAAGAGTTACACTGTCCACGGCCGAACTGTCCCACTTTGTTTCTGTCGTTTTCCAGATTGAGTCGGAGATGGGGAAGAAGACGCTGAGCAACTTGGAGAAAATCCTGGCCGATTACACTGCTATTCGGCAGGACAATGCAGCACTGCTGATGAAAGTAAAGGACAGCTAATGGTGTGGCAAAGCCCCAAAGATCGGGATTATATTTGTGGAGCTGAGTGTCCAATGTCAGCAGGATGACGGATGAATAATAAAGCTGGAAATGGTTAGATAAGCACAGAAAACGAAGATGTTACCTTCCTGACCCTGGACCCTCCCCGGGCCATGGACTAAGCACCTGCTGAATTCCCTTCCCCGACATCCCCTGGCTCAGAAGCCACAATGTCTGGCCGGAACTCGGGCTGATTGTATCTACGTAGCTAATACCTTGCCCTCTGAATACTGCAGGTAGCGCCATTGCCTGGGGAACACACTGTAACCTTGTCTATAATTTCACAAAATAAAATCTGACCAATTGCCATAAACGGTGTAAGTGTTTGGTGTGCTGGGTGCAATATCCCTGACCGGAAAAGCGTGTGCTGCAGCCGGCTGATCGGCTATTGGATCCTTCACCTCTGCAGAGGGGGAGATTCTGTCACGAAAAGAGAGCATTTTGCCAACAGCTTTCACCACCGGCAAAGTGAAGCACTTTGGAAAGGTAGTCACCAATGGGAGGGAGGGAATACGGCAGCCGATTTGTGCACAGCAAGATCCCACAGGCGATAGAGGGGGCAGGTGGAGATTAGTTCACAAAGCAGATGCAGAAACTGGAACACGCTCAACTGAATGAACGAAAGGGTGTACAAGTTTCAAACGTTACTATCTGAAAATGTCGTGGGAGACTTGAGTCCCGTTCCTCCTGTAAGATTTCAGGGTTCAGGAGTGTAACCTCCCTGCTCTTGTACTCTATGCCCCCATTAATAAAGCCCAGGATACTATCTGCTTTATTAACCGCCCTCTCCACCTGTCCTGCCACCTTCAATGATCTACACACATATACACCCAGGTCTCTCTGCTCCTGTACCCCCTTCAAAATTTCACCCATTATTTTATATTGTCTGTCCATGTTCTTGCTACCAAAATGCATCACCTCACACTTCTCCACACTGAACTCCATCTGCCACCTATCTGCCCACTCCACCAACTTGTCTATGTCCTTTTGAAGTTCCACACCGTCCTCATCACAGTTTACAATGCTTCCAAGCTTCCTATCATCCACAAACTTTGAAATTGTTCCCTGCCCAAGATCTAGATCATTAATATATCAGGAAAAGCAAGGGTCCCAATAGCGACCCCTGGGGAACTCCACCCCAAACCTTCCTCCAGCCTGAAAAATATCCATTGACCATTACTCTCTGCTTCCTATTTTTCAGCCAATTCTGTATCCACGTTGTTACTGTCCCTTTTATTCCATAAGCAATAACTTTTCTCACAAGTCTGTTGTGTGGCACTGTGTCAAATGCCTTCTGGAAGTCCATGTCCACCACATCAACAGCATTACCCTCATCGACCTTTCCTGTTACCTCTTCAAAAAACTCCGGCAAGTTAGTTAAACACGATTTCCCCTTTAGAAACCCAGGCTGGTTCTTCCTTATCAACCCATATTTTTCCATGTGATAACTCATTCTATCCTAAACACTTGCATAGATCAGGGGGGTGCAGACTGCACCAGCCGAACAGCTCAGGAGTGTTAACATGGCAGCCTGAACTTAGACTGTGTACAGGTCACTGCACCTCAGCTCATCTCCTCCTCCCGGCCGCTGGTGTCGCTGTTATCCGCCTCCTCCCAGCCGCTGGTGTCGCTGTTTCCCGCCTCCTCCCGGCCGCTGGTGTCGCTGTTTCCAGCCTCCTCCCAGCCGCTGGTGTCGCTGTTTCCCGCCTCCTCCCGGCCGCTGGTGTCGCTGTTTCACGCCTCCTCCCAGCCGCTGGTGTCGCTGTTTCCCAGGCTCGTCCCGGCCGCTGGTGTCCCTGTTTCCCAGGCTCGTCCCGGCCGCTGGTGTCGCTGTTTCCCAGGCTCCTCCCGGCCGCTGGAGTCGCTGTTTCCCGGGCACCTCCCGGCCGCTGGTGTCGGTGTTTCCCGGGCTCCTCCCAACCGCTGGTGTCGCTGTTTCCCGGGCTCTTCCCAGCCGCTGGTGTCGCTGTTTCACGGCTCCTGACTCCTCCTCCTCCCGGCCGCTAGTGTCGCTGTTTCCCGGCTCCTGACTCCTCCTCCTCCTCCCAGCCGCTAGTGTCGCTGTTTGACGGCTCTTCCCAGCCGCTGGTGTCGGGGTTTCACGGCTCCTGACTCCTCCTCCTCCCGGCCGCTAGTGTCGCTGTTCCGGGGCTCCTGACTCCTACTCCTCCCGGCCGCTAGTGTCGGTGTTTCCCGGCTCTGACTCCTCCTCCCAGCCGCTAGTGACGCTGTTTCCCGGCTCCTGACTCCTCCTCCTCCTCCCAGCCGCTAGTGTCGCTGTTTCCCGGCTCCTGACTCCTCCTCCTCCCAGCCGCTAGTGTCGCTGTTTCCCGGCTCCTGACACCTCCTCCTCCCAGCCGCTAGTGTCGCTGTTTCTCGGCTCCTGACTCCTCCTCCTCCCAGCCGCTAGTGTCGCTGTTTCCCGACTCCTGACTCCTCCTCCTCCCAGCCGCTAGTGTCGCTGTTTCCCGACTCCTGACTACACCTCCTCCCGGCCGCTGGTGTCGCTGTTTCCCAGCACCTGAAACCTCCTCCCGGCCGCTGGTGTCGCTGTTTTCCGGCTCCAGAAACCTCCTCCCAGCCGCTGGTGTCGCTGTTTTCCGGCTCCTGACTCCTCCTCCTCCTCCCGGCAGCTGCTGCCGCTTTTCCCGGCTCTGACTCCACATACTACTCCCAGCCGCTAGTGTCGCTGTTTCCCGGCTCCTGACTCCTCCTCCTCCTCCCAGCCGCTAGTGTCGCTGTTTCCCGGCTCCTGACACCTCCTCCTCCCAGCCGCTAGTGTCGCTGTTTCTCGGCTCCTGACTCCTCCTCCTCCCAGCCGCTAGTGTCGCTGTTTCCCGACTCCTGACTCCTCCTCCTCCCAGCCGCTAGTGTCGCTGTTTCCCGACTCCTGACTACACCTCCTCCCGGCCGCTAGTGTCGCTGCTTCCCAGCTCCTGACACCTCCTCCCGGCCGCTGGTGTCGCTGTTTCCCAGCACCTGACACCTCCT